>NW_027423743.1:422500-435000 GCF_013202065.1 Cotesia typhae
CCAAAAAAAAAAATTAAAAAAATTTTGAGAATTTTTTTGTTGCTGGTTTTTCTACGATTACTCAGAAACCGCGGAGGCTACAAAATTTTGAAGTTGTAATCCAAAAACTAGACACAAGTTACGGCCTGATGAAAACTACCGAAAAATTTGGAATTTTTTTTTGATCCCTTAATTTTTTCCAGTAGTGTATATATATATATATATATATATATATATATATATATATATATATATATATATATATATATTAGGGTGTCCCTTATATGGCAAAAAAATTTTTTTAGAATTTCGAAACGCATACCCTCCAATTTTTTTATAAATGCTAAAATGTACTTAAATATGAAATTTCATATCTGTAGCATGATTGCAACCCGTGTCGACCGAGCTCTAAAGTTTAATAAAAAACGGTGTTTTGGTCTGACATTTTGGTTTGATCCAAAACTAATTAAAATGCAACAAATAAAGTAAATATGAGTAAAACTAAAAAAATATCAATACAAACTTTTATTTAAATACAAATTATAATAATAATTAATTAGGGTAACTTCTCTTTAGTGTAGATTTTTTACAGTCTGGATACAGATCTCTATGTTTCTGAACACAACGCAACAAAAACTGTTTTTGCTCTTCTTCAGCCGTGATAAGACCATTAAAATCTTGCATTAATTTAACAGCTCTTTCAGCAGTATCATTTACGACCTTCAAACGACTTAATCGCCTTCTAGCTTCCAAAAAAGCAAGATTGTCACCCCACGAAGATACGTCTTTCCGAAGAAAACTGTCGTCGATCTGTAGTCGAGATAGAAATCGTTTGCTTCTTTGAGTCACAAAATCATCCAGCGTCATATCTGAAATAAAGAAAAACCATTAAAATAAGCAAAAACTAAACCACAAAACTTTGAAAAAGAAACATGAAAATATTAAGTACTTACCAAACAAATTTTGCGTAATATCTTCCTTCGATGGGACATAGCGTTTAGAGGAATCTGAACTTTCGTCTCTGTTTAAATTATTAATCATTTTTGTCTTGGTTTTGGTATCAACTTCTTCATCAAAGAGTGATAACATGACTGTTTCTTCACACAAATACCATAAATGATGAATAAACTTGCTTATGGATGCCTTGGAACTTGTCGCGTCTACTTTTTCATATTCTTTTAGAGCTTTCAAAAAGGACAAGTCTTGGTTAGGTGCTTTAACTGCCATTGTACATTCGAGCCAAGGTTTGGTATACAAGGTGACGATAAATAAACAAACATCTTGTAGAGCATTTTTGTCCTTTGCAGTAATTTTAAGTTGCGATTGAAGCAAACATATTTTTATAGAATAGATTGCTCTCGCCATCCATCGCGCTTGATGCAAAGCTCCGGGGGGCCTGAGTTTTAGTTTATTCTATGTGTCTCCTCCTAAGAACACAACGCATAGTTCAACCAATTCGCGGTAATCGTCTCTAACAAAAGATTTTTCCAGTTCAGTCTTATAAAAAGTTAACAAAGATGTAATGTTTGTCTTAGCAATATGTGCTTCAACGAAATTTAGAGGTGACTCAATGTTATCAGTGTTAATATTTTTCCAATTATCTCTTAACTTTTTGAAAATTGGAATATCTGGGCTACTTGTAATATGTTTTACCTTTGTTTCAAAAACAGCTTTAAGGACCAACTCATAATCATGATGACGACAAGCAAAAAGCAGCAATTCCCTTTCTAAAGTCTGCTCCAAAATAGCACAAGCTCCACTGAAACGGCCAGTATTGGAAGCTGTTGTATCGCAGCACATTATCTGTACTTTGTCATGGAGGGTCCAGTCAAAGAGAGCAGTTGAAATGGCTTTAGCTTGATATTTTCCAGAAGAACTCTCTAATTTCGGTACTGCAAGAAGCTGTTCTCTATCGTCAAATGAAGCAATAATTGGCAAGCGTTCTTCTTTTGAACTTCGTACATCCAATCCAGGTAATAGTTTTCCATCCCAATGAATTGTGACTACGTCAGGCAAATTATTCTGGAAGTCAGTTTTTATTGCTTCTGCCCTGGATTTTCTCGCTTGAGTACGAACTCGCTGAATCGAGGATTTGTTTATAGGGAAATCATCGCTGTTCAGACCAAGCGCTTCTACAACCGCATGGAGAATGTAAACTGAGTCCCTTATGCTTAATTGGCATCGATCTAAAGCTGCTACCAGTTTTGGAGTTATTAAACTTTTGTGCCTCTTTTAAAACTTTTTCAGGGCAAGGAATCTGAGTACTAAGTTCAGAGTTCGAAATCTGTTCCTCATCCGAATTCTCAAGACATTCCAAGTTATCTATCGAAGAAGTAGATGCAACTGCCAATAACTCTCTTTGTTTTACCTTTCTTTCCTCTTCTTCCAATCGTCTTTGCCTAACTCGTTCTTCTTTCTCCGCCAAATTTTTGTCGATTCCACCTAAGCATCACGGTCGACCGGGCTCTCTCTGTTTCCTTAAGAAATCTTTGTCTTCCTCTATCTTCATTCTGTCAAAGGCATCTGCATGTGCAATATCAAATAAGTTATCAAGGTCTTTTACAAAATTATTTTCACGATTCTTGAAAGTCAACTGAGTTTTCTTACAGCTTTCTTGCAGGTCCCTCCAAACATGATATAAATCAACAACTTTCTTCACGCAGTTAGGGATTGCCTTCGTAGGAATTCTAGCTTTTTCCCAAAATATAATGCACTCTCTTATAACAAGATTCGCACTTTCACTAACAGTCAGCTTGACTTCACGAATATTGTAAAATAAAACGGTAAGAACTTGTCGATTAGATGGTAATTTTGCACCATTTATCTGGTGGCTTGGCAGTCCGATAAGGAAAATATTTTGTTTATCACTTCGTAATTCCACAGACATTTTCACAAAATAAACAACAACGCTCTAAAAATGTTAGAAATCACTTATAAAATGACAATTGAAACACGCAGTAACAGGTCGCCGCGCTACTCCCGCGCAACTTGTATGGACAAGTTAAAAACTCAAGTCGGCACGGGTTATCGTTTATAAATCGGGCTAATATTTATTTCTAGACTATATTAGGTCCATACGAAACTTTTTAGAAGGTATGCGTAAAAATATATTGAAGTTGAATTTTAAGGGACACCCTAATATATATATATATATATATATATATATATATATATATATATATATATATATATATATATATATATATATATTTTATTTTATGGTTAGAATAAGCGGCAATTTATTTAGTTGGCTGTAGCCAGTCGTGTGATCCACAGCGACAATTCGTATTTAGCACAAGAATGGTTATTGTGCTGCACGAGAATGAGAAACGTTTGACAGATGACTCGTTCGTACGCTTGCGCAGTACTCATACTTATTTTATATAGTAAGGGTTCTTCTGCTCACGGGAATCTGTATTGTCCTAAAAGCTAAGAGCGACTGTGAACATGAGAATCACTCGTGTTTTCAATATAGTGTGCAACACAGTAATGGTTACTGTGTTGAAAGATACTCAGTCATATGTTAAAACGACTCATTCTTGTTATAACATGATCTAGTAATGTGCTAAGAATTTTTTTTATATACTTTTCGCTTATTCTTGTGTAGCACAGTAACCAGTCGTGTTTCATTTTTTCCGTGTAGTGCTAAAATAAGAGACAAATTATTGAACAATGGCCGACTGTATGTAGGGTTCACATCATGTAGGATCGAAGATCACATACTTATTAAGCAATGTTACAATTGCCTTGGTTTTAGCCATCTCACTCGTGAATGTGAAAAACCGAAGGTATGTGTCAACTGTGCCGGGCCACATTCAGCCAGAGAATGTCGAGATCACTTGTTACTGAAGTGCCGGAACTGTTATTCGGCAAAAATGCACGACACAGCTCACTCTGCAACTGATGCAAGAAATTGTCCTGTGTTGCGTCGACGAATCGAGGACAAGACGCGGAGCATAGACTACGCGGATACTACAAGAGATGAGTAGTGATAAAAATGCGCTACTGAGAGCAAGGGTGGCATCCCTGCCAGTGCCAATTGTGGTGCTCTCAAGGCTAAGCGCCTCCCAGCTAACTGGCTACGAAAAACAACTTCGTAATAGCAAATTAACCTGCCAAAGTGCCTCGAAAGAGGATAACCTCTCTGATACTGGAAATAAAACCCATGTAGAAAGGAGTAGGGACGGTATTACCATGCCTTCCCCCAGTGAGGATAACCTTTCCGTAACCCCGGAGAGTTTTGTTGAAGATCCCAACCAAAGAAATGAAAATACGACAGCTTCACCTGGTGGTCCAGCCAATATATTCCGGTGTCCATATTGTACTAGACATTTTTCTACACTAAGAGGCCTGGGAGTATATAAAAAATCGCAGCATCCAATCGAGAGGAATGAAGAAATTGATGTCACGAGAAAGAAACCTCGGTGGCAGGACGAAGACTTGCGTCGACTTGCTATGGAGGAAGCCAGAGCCCCCCCCCCCCAAGTACACGGTTCACGAGTGAATACTTGTTGGATAACGTGAAGATGTATCCTGCTAGGTCCGCACAAGCCATAAGTTCTCTTAGGAGAAAGCCTGTATATAAAGAAATGGTCGAGAGCTATAAGGCGACCCAAAATGAGAGTGAGAATCTAACAGAAACACCATCTCCCGACAGTCAACCTGAGTCTCTAACCATAGAAGCAACGCCCAACATCGAATCGGAAAGCATACCACGAGTAATTGTGAATGAGTACAGAGAAATAATAGCAGAATGGCTCCGAGATGTCATAAAATACCTGAACACGGATGGCAAGAGTGAATCTGGTCGGTTTCACCTTCTATCTGCAATACATGATGTGCTATATCAAAGAAGCCCCGAACTGAACCTGGAACTCTGGTTCCAAACGAGATTCCGAAGAACGGACGGAACGGACCGACCACCTCAGCCACAGGAAAGACCTATGATACTGTTAGAAATAACTACTCAGGTATTGTTTAATTATTGTTTATTGATACAAAGTAAAAATAAGTATATTAATTAATATTAAATTAGCTTCACACTGAATTTAACTCAACGAACAATATTAAACGAGTTTAAGTTGACAGAAATACAATGTTAAATTATTTGCAATAAAATGATTCTAAATTTGGACAATTAACACTTGATGGTGAAAGAGTTCAGCCCGACTAACTATAACAGAAAAATTATTAGTTACATCTAGTACCCTCAGTACTCAGTATACTCCCACTACTTCATTAAGGGTCAAGGGGTAGTGGAAACATTACCATGTATACTGAATACAGGACTTTACAGTGAACTGTATACTATACAAACATGTATACATAAATCAGGTATACTAAATACAGTGACGTTTTCCTGTACAACTTTTCTCTAAAAATTAAATCTAAATATTAATTCCAACAGATACCAATGAGTAAGAGAGGCCGAAGGAGATTTGAATACAAATCTACTCAGAAATGATGGTCCAAGAACATGTCCAAGGCAGCCAAGAAGATACTAGACGGCGATGTGGAAGACCAGCAACATCCGAGCCTTGAGCAGCAAGATACTTTCTGGAGAAACCTACTGACTGAGCAAAGCAAGGAGTTTGAGCAAACGTGTGAACCAACTCCAGCGAGGATGCACGAAGAAGTGCTTCGTCCCATTTCAGTAACTGAGCGCAAGAAATACAAACCAGATCACAAAACAGCAGCTGGGTCTGATGGATTAAAAGCCAAGAACTGGTTGGACAATGTGTCCAATATGGTCAAAGCGACAATAATGAACGTGATGCTTCTGTGGGGCCAGACACTAAAAATATGGCGAGACTCACGCACAGTCCTGATCCCTAAAGAGGCTGGAATTATGGACCCTGCAAAATTTAGACCGATCTCAATATCGTCAATAGTTTTACGACATTTCCATCGAGTACTGGCCGACCGTCTAACTGACCTAGAACTGATCGACGAACGCCAGAGAGCCTTTATTAGAGCAGATAGAATTGCAGAGAACTTGTTTGTGCTATTATCAGTGCTTGATGATTCATGGAAAAATCTACGACAGCTACACGTTGCGGCGATCGACGTCAGAAAGGCGTTTGATACAGTTTCTCACAAAGCCTTGTCATGGATACTATTGAAGAACGGAATTCCCCATCACCTAGTCGATTATGTTGTAAAAATGTATGATGAAGCCCAGACCCAACTCGAAGTCGATGGAAGGTTTTTGAACCCGATCCAACCAGGACGAGGTGTGCGTCAAGGGGATCCACTGTCATCGATCATATTTAATCTAGTCATGAATAAAATAATAGGGTCTGTGAGCGACGGGATTGGATATAAGCTAGGACACTCTTCCATCAATGTCCTTGCTTTTGCTAATGATCTTTTACTGTTAGCCCGTACGAAGGAAGGACTTCAGGACTTAATTGACGCTGTGATCGATGAGATGAAGAAATATGGCCTTGCGCCGATGCCGAAAAAATGCTGCTGTCTATCATTAGTGCCTAATGGCAAAGCAAAGTTGATGATAGTCATGTCTCAACAACTATTTCAAATAGACAATGAACCTGTACCACAATTAGGGATAAGTGATTGCTGGAAACAACTAGGCGTTGTATTTGGCGCCAAGGGACCAAATGCACCAATCATACAGATGAATGATCTATTGGGCCGAGTAACCCGCGCTCCTCTGAAGCCTCAGCAGCGGATGAAGATCCTCCAAACATTCTTCTTGCCCAGATTCATGCATAAATTGACCTTCGGAAAGCTAACGCATGGTGCTTTGAGGAGGCTGGACAAGCAGATACGCAAAGTAGTCAAAGAGTGGTGTAAACTCCCGCATGATGTACCGTCAGCATACTTCTACGCGCCAGCCAGGGAAGGAGGACTAGGAATTACATGTTTAGCCACGAAAATTCCAGAATTAGTGATGAAACGCATCAACAGTCTTGGTAAATCGAACTTTCCAGCCGCTGTTAAAGCTGGTAAAAGTTCATGGGCACACGCCAAGAGGAAATTGTGCTGTTTAACATCGTTACGGGATCGTGATTAGTCGAACAAATTGCACAGAAGGTCTGATGGATTTGATCTAAGAGAAATCAGAAATTCAGCGGCCTCTTATCAATGGCTAAGTGACCCATATATCAGAATCCCAGCTCGTGACAGGATCCAGTTTATTCGCCTTCGCATTAATCCTCTACCTTCAAGAATGAGGACATCTCGTGGTGTACGCAGAGAAGAAACTTAGCTCCATCGATTACAAAGTCGAGATTGAGAAGCAGTAACGTACCAACGAAGGAGTAAGGAAACCAGATATCACGGCGAAGCGTGATAACAAAGTCATAATCCTGGATGCCCAGGTTCTTGCAGCCCATCGAAATCTAGATGAGTCTCATAAATTAAAACGTGATAAATATAAAATGAACACCTCATGGATCTCATTAGTTTCAGGTTACCATAATGTTCCCAGATCAAGCGTAGACGTGTCCACTATAACAATTTCATGGCGAGGGATTTGATCAGGTGCATCCAGCCAGGAGCTTCGTGCCTTAGGTCTCAATACTAGTTTTCAAACAAGCCTAACAACCCGTGTACTTCAAGGCTCCCATATGAACTTCAATAGATTTAATAAAATGACCACCATGGCAACTAGAGACATTTTAAGAAATAGACTGCCATAAAAGACAAACTTTCTCGGGTTTAGTTTATAGATTGATGAAAGCTAAAAGCAGTCCATGATTTGTGATTAATATCTTCATTGATTTAGCATTAAGTGATAAATTTTGGATTGTATAGCTTCATTATTTTTTCTTTTGCGGGTCAAGTACCTGCTGCGCAGGACTGGCCCAGTAGAGTCGCTTTATTTATATAAATTGTTTTTTTTTTCTTTTTCTATCTCTTTATTATCTATCTTACTATTGTAAACCCGTCTCCGCAGGGGATCTGTGGACAATAAATTTACATATTGCCAAATGCCTCCTCATCTAATTAGTGACGCGCACGAATGGATTAATGAGACCTCCTTCGTCCCTATTTTTTGGTGAAAGTGATTATAACCCGTTAACTATTGTTTTCTTTTCTTTTATTATATTTTGAAAAACAATACGTTTGAAAATTGCCATCTTTATTATTATTCTGTTTTATTATCTTCCGGAAGGCAATACTTAAACTTTGCTTCCTCTTTCTCTTATTATTATCTTTTGTCATTATCTTTTGAAAAGCAATACATTTAAAAATTAGAGTTATGATCAAGCAAGTAGCACCCTTTTCGTGGGTTTCACTATAAGTAAGTGGCTTGAAAGGCATTTCGATGCGTCACTGAAACCAATAGCTACCTCTGCGAAAGAAAGGAACAGCGACCGAACTCTGGTAGGAGCTCTCCCCATGGGAGCTCCTTATTATAATTTCAGTTCTGGAGGGCATTACCATTCTGTCAGTATACTCTGAATGGGACGGCCTTTCCAGCTCTGACACCAGAGAAAGGGGTGTTACGACCCCTCCTGCTCGAGTACGGTGTTAGTCATACCTTGCAACTATCACCAAGAAAACTATGCTTACAATGCCCAATCTCTGAGTTGGTTCGCCCTTCACAGAGTAACGGACTTGGAGTATAGATTCAGTGCAAGGTAGAGGATACGAAACCGCCTCGCCCGTTACTCAAGGGTTATACACATCAACAGGCTGGAGCATCTAAAGGTACGATTTACTATGGTCTAATCTGTGCAAAGGCCAAAAGGGCCAAGGTAGAAGAGAGCTACCAAAGTAGAGAGTGGCTACGGAGGTAAAGGGTGGCTACCAAAGGTAGGGAGAGCTACCTAAAATGACTACATAAATGCACAATGAACTGGCAACTCAACTAACATTACAACTCAACGCAAGGCGAGTTGGGTTCTCGCCTTGCTCAACAAGCACGGATATCATAGGGGGTCTGTGGAACTGGTTGCATAAACTAGCTTGGTCTATTTGAGTAAAATCATCCTCCGGCTGATACCTCATGGGGAGGCTCAGTAACCCAATATCCCATCATATCGGACAACCGAGGATCCCATGCAGAACTTAATCCGCGAGTCTCTTCAAGAAAGGGCCGGAAGTCTTGTGCGGGAGTCGTGACATGAGGTACACTGCCACGTTCTTCACACAATTCTTGTGCCTGTGTGGCTTATCTGACGGATCCAAATTCCTTCTTTCCCAGAACTGAGTCGTGGGTGGGTGTGTGTGTGCTGATAGTGCATACGCCCCGCACATGACTTTTTTCTCTCTTAAAAATTTATTTTCAGCTAACCTAAAAGCCAAGCTTGACTAACGTGGTGAGGGCTTGTATGGCAGGAAGGTTGCAAATCTTGTTCCTAACGTAGCGGTGCCATGTGGCCGGTGACCCATGGTTTCGAGAAACACAATCACCCGGATGGGGCAAGCGGCTCTGCTATACCCTGTGTCTTTTATTTCCGCATTACTCGAGGGACTCATATGGATTCAAAATTAACTTCTCCGACCGTCCGACGAAGCGCCAGAGTAGCCAACCGCGTTTCTCCAAACGAGATGCTGCCTGGTGCTTCCGAATTTCGCCGGCTCGCGTCTTCGGGAACGCGTTCGCGTTCGCGTAAGACCGCGAAAGCAATACGTATAAAACAGCTAACACCTCTAGCTACGCGACCCTGCTTAGTTAAACTCACGCGTTTGAACTTAAATGAGGTAAATGTAAATGTAGAAAGGGGGGTTACCGAATCTTGCTCGCGAAGCATTGACCGGCGAAGATGCAAGGGGACGACCGAAAACACCCTCAGAGGGTCCGCGAAATCGGCAAACTTAGATGGGCTTGCGCCGGGCGTTACGTCAAATCAAAAGACCCCGCACGCGACCCAGGGAATGGGGATCGAAGGTTTTCGAGTTTTGCAGGTGAATTTGCGGAACGACAGGGCTGGGAATCTGGAGGCGAGTCAGTTGTAGGAAGAGAAACGTATTGATGTTCTCCTTCTACAAGAGCCATACGCAGCGCACAGTAATAAAGGTTTTTCAAAATACCTGGGTTCGGTAGCGGCATACAAGTCGCTGCCGTAACCAGGACCAGGCCATATGCGGCCATTTGCTTATCTAATCCAAAATACCAAATGCTGGTTTTGTCACAACTTAGTACAACTCACTGCGTATGCGCTCAGATCATGGGACCTGACACATCGTTCTTTATAGTCTCGGCATATTTCCAGTATAAAGACGAAATGGAAACGCATTTAAAGCACTTAGAGAAAGTGGTCCGAGCACTGAGGGGAAAACGGGTATTAATATCAATGGACGCGAACGCGAAATCCGAGAGATGGGGATCCGAGACGGACGACGCACGTGGCGAATAGTTAGAGAAATTTATTGACGCACACGAGTTAGAGATAGTCAACAACGCGAGGGAGGGTCCGACATTCGAATCATCTAACGGGAGTTAGGCGTTCGACGACGTGACACTCATCACGCCGAAACTCGCGAGTAGTATTAGAAGCTGGTCCATTAAGAGGAGTTGGGTGCAGAATACTGACCACTATCCGATCGAGATCACTCTAGGGGCTGAATCGGGGGTGAAGGACGGCGCACAGGCGGACCCCAAAAGGTTTAACATAACGTTAGCCAATTGGGAAAAGTTTGACGAAGTCCTTTTCTCATGTGCATGCACAAACCTTGAAGGCCTTGGAGTGGAATCGATTGAGGACGTGGAAAGGTATGCCTCTGCGCTCGGCAAATTAATTTTAGAAGCTTGCGAAGCCGCGATACCACGTAGGAAAACCCATGTAATATCATACCCATGGTGGATCAGGAAGCTAACACGCACGAAGAAGCTGGTGCACCAAGCCAGACGGGCGTACCAAAGGAGAAGGGACGAGCTAGTTAAAAATACCCTTAGTGTCAAATACAGAACATTACCCAAACAATACTCGACAGACATCAAGCGGACGAGAGAAAGCAGCTGGCGGGACTTCGTTACGAAAAAAGGGAATCAGGAAAGTGGGGTCCTGTTTATAGAACCTGCGCTGAAAAAGTTAGAGTCAAGAGTGCAATGTGCACGCTAAATCGTAACGGAGCATCCACAGAAAACTTTAAGGAAACAGCCAGGTGCTTTCTCGAGACTCACATTGTAGACGACGACCAAGAAAACGAAACCCTCGATCAAGAAAAAACTAGAGCCAACACAATCTTACTACCTGACACCGCGGACGCCGAACCGTTCACTCCGCGCGAACTAGACAAGGCCCTAAGAACACTGAAAAACAAGAAATTCCCAGGACAGGATCTGATAGAAAACGAGATAGTTAAACGCGCAGGGGTAATCCTTCGCGATCAATTTTTAGAGGTATACAATGCTTGCCTGGAGAGCGGAGCATTCCAAAAGGAGTGGAAGAAGGGGGCAATAATTATGTTAGTTAAAAGCACCGACAAAAACGCAAACGACCCTAAATCTTACCGACCTATTTACCTCCTTTCGGGTTTAGGTAAAGTGTTCGAAAAGTTAGTGAAAGAAAGACTTACCACCACAGTCTTAGCGGAGGGGAACATTTCGAGCCGACAGTTTGACTTCACAGCCAAAAAGTCGACGGAAGATGCAATTGTTGAGATGCGCCGATTACTAGACTCTTCAGAAAAGAGGCTAGCGGTCGGACTTCTTTTCGATATCTCCGGCGCTTTCGACAACGTGTGGTGGCCGCTAGTCCTCAAGGGCCTCAAGGCCAGAGGCTGCCCTAAAAACATCTACGAGGTAATCCGGAACTATTTTGAGGACAGATCGGTTATGCTGTCATGGGGGTTTGGTAGTGAATCGAAAAAGCCGACGCGAGGGTGCCCGCAAGGGTCAGTGCTAGGACCATAATTTTGGAACGTCATGTTTGATGATCTCCTCAAGAAACTCGAACTGACAGAACACGGGAATAAATTTGTTGCATTTGCTGACGATTTTCTCGTCATAGTAGAAGGCTCTTCAAGATACGAAATAGAGCGTAATAGTCAAGTAGTAGTAGATATGATAGTGGAATGGTGCTGTTCCGCAAAGCTCGAACTGTCGAAGTCGAAGACTGAAGCCATCTTCCTCAAGAACGAATTTGTACATCGCGATCCGCGCAAGGACAAAAAGAGCCCGTACCCCTATGAAGCGAAAGAAAAACAGAAAAAGCCCAAATACGACAACAAACCGCCAAAAATAATGATAGGAGACTCAAAAGTCAAGTTCAAATCAAGCGTTAGATACTTAGGGGTACACTTCGACAAGGGCCTTAAAGTGAAGAGTCACATCAAAACAAGGCGCGCGAAACTCAGTAGGGTATTCGGGCGCATGCGACGTATTGCGCGAGCGGAATAGGGGCTGCGATACCCAGCAATCTCCACCATATACAGGGGTTTCTTCATGCCTATCGTCACTTATGCAGCGGCGGCGGCGTGGAGTGACCGTTGCGATATGGAGGACTGGAAACATCTTCAAGCAATACAACGTCAAGCGCTAATAACAATAACTACTGCCTACAAGACAGTGTCGCTTGACGGGATATGTGTGGTGGCGGGTGCAG